>NW_026623158.1:0-28065 GCF_028827525.1 Penicillium daleae | reverse complement strand
GGTTTGCAGCTATTCTAGTAAATCAGAAATTTACCAGTAAATATGAACAAACACCTACACCTTCTCAACCTACAAACATTACTAAGTAGTTATTACCTGTAACAAGTATAATCATCATAAATGTGAATAAACTTAAATAACTAAAGAATCTTTGATTGTGTGGATCATGACTCATATAACTTATTGAATAGATATGTACTAAACTAGATACTATTAGTACTGGTATTAACATAGAAACTGTTAATGAATCAAATCTGAAATTTCATAATACATATAGTGATTCTACATCTACTCATCTTGCAACATTTATTGTTACAGGTATGTTATTAAACCCTACTTCAAAAAAAGCTATAATAGCTAAAATTGTTGTAGTTACTACTGAAGCACATGTTATTATGTGTGCTCCACTTATTCCAACTTTTCTTCCAAAGAAACCTGAAACTATTGAACCTAATAAAGGTAAAATTATCAATGTTAAATACATTATTTATATTGTATTGATATACTACCTCTTAATCTATAATATGCAACTAAAATACCTAAACCTATCGCAGATTCAGCACCCGCTATTGTTAAAATATACACGGAAAATGTTTGTCCCAGAATATCATCAAAACTAAGTGAACTTATTAATATTAAAAATGTTACTGATAATAACATTATTTCTATTGATATTAACATTAGTATAATGTTTTTTCTATTAAGAACAAACCCTAATATCCCTATTAAAAACAAAAATATTGAAAATGTCATTAATTTAATTAAATTTAATTTGATTTATCTATCCTACAGAAATTAATTCTTTTTTTTTTTTATTTTAAAAACTTACTTTTATTATCCAAAATCTTATAAAAAAATATTTTATTAATATTTTTAGTTATTAATGGATTGACCATTTATTACTACTTTTTTAACATAATATAAAGTAAAAATAAAGTACTAATACACCTTATTTATAAGTTTACTTTTATAAACGTGTATAAGACTTGAACTTATATATACGTGTCCGTAGCACGCCATTCTACCATTGAATTAACACGTTTATTTAACTAATATGATTTTTAATAAAAATATTATATATTAGTTAAATAAAAAAAAATATTTTTTTATTTATCCTTCCATTTGATCTCTTAATCATAATAAGAAATCTCTTATTGAAACAGATTGTATAGCAATAGGCATAGAACTATGTAATATACCACAAATCTCTGAACATTGTCCAAAGAATGTTCCCGGACGATTTACGTAAACAGATGCTTGATTTAATCTACCTGGGTATGCATCAGCTTTAATACCTAATGAAGGGCAAGCATAAGAATGTATAACATCAGCTGCTGATATTACAAATCTTGTGTGTGTTAACTCAGGTATAATAACTCTATTATCAACTTCTAACATTCTAAATTGACCTTCTTCTAAATCACTTTCTGGTACTATATATGAATCAAATTCTATAAATTCGTCATCCTCATTAGTGAAATCTGGATATTGGTAACTTCAATATCATTGGTGACCTTCAGCATAAACAACTAATGATGGATCCATTACTTCATCCATTAAATATAATAATTTAAAAGATGGGAATGCTATTAATATTAATATAAATGCAGGTGTAATAGTTCAAATTAATTCTATTAAAGTACCGTGATTCATATATTTATGTGCTATAGGTGATCTTTTAGCTGCAAAATTTCTTATTATGATTGTCATCATTCATGTTACAGTAAATAAAATAATAGCTAAATAAAACATAATATTATTATGTAATTCTTCTATTCCTTCCATTTGTGGTGAAGCACTATCTTGGAAAAATAAACCCCATGGTGTTGGAGCATCCAATTGTAAATTATTAAAATTATAATTTAAATACATTTTTTTTTATTCATATATTCATTGTTAGATTTTTCTCATTTAATTTATTTAATTTTAAGTTAATACTTTTATAATATTACTTATACTAAAATATATATACATATATATGTATAATTTTATACATATATTTTAAAATAAAAAATATAGAAATATTTTGTATTTTTTATTACCTATACTAATAGATCGAAATTAGTATAAATTACTATGAAAATTTTTCATATTCATAAATTTTTGTTTAATATTAATATCATATATAAATAATTATTTTATTTTTCTTTATTTGATCAATTAGTAATTATTTATTATTGATTTTAAATTAATTTTTTATATGCTTCCTATAATATTATTTATAAGGAAAAAAAAGGTTTTGCTTATTTATCTAGTGACTCTAGTCATCTGTGATACTTTACATGGTTTAAAACAGTAAGCTTATGGTAAATATAGTTATTTGTACCATCAGGATACTTTACTATACAATAGTTAAAGTCTTTTTCTATTATAGTATTAATAGAATAAATTCACTCCACACCAGCATCCTTATAAATACAGATATTATTACCCACAAATTTAGGGAAAATTCCACTATGGATCAATCTATGATCCAGAATATAAGAATTATAGTCGTAACGACTAGATCCTTCAGCTTCAAACCAATGTTTTTCTGGCCTTCTTCTAGAATTTTCATTTGAAGATTCAGCACCTGTAGGATTATTTCCTCCAGGTCCAGAAGGTCCAGAAGGTCCAGAAGATCCATTAGAATTTGTACCCCCTGGTACATTTCCTGAAAATCCTTGCCCAGAGGTATAACCCTCCATATTTAGATGTAACGAATCAAAAAATAAATCATTAAAATAATTTATATTTAATTCGTACAATAAATTACAAATATACATAGGATTATCTTTAATTATATTAAATAAAACTAAAAATCCTAACATAAATCTATAAAGATATAATAATTTATATCAATAATTAGGATTTAAGTGTATATTATTGTAATAGTACAAAACTATTATCCGTCTTGTAATTAAAAAAAAGTTTATTGTCATATTTTCCGTCATCATTATTTTTTATTGTTAGATTTTTCTCATTTAATTTATTACTATCTTTAATTATATATTAAAGAATACCCTGTTCAATTTATATGGTTGAAATTATAACCTTGTCTACTTTCTATTTTTAAAGCATTTTTCCCTAACTCAAAAGCAAACCCTAAAGTTAATACTAGGAAAAATACTAACATTATTAATAGACCATATATACCATTAGTATATGCACTTACTACATAAGGATATACTAATAAAATTTCTAAGTCAAATAATAAAAACAATAAAGCAAATATAAAGAAAGATATACTAAATTGTGTTCTATTTTGACCTAAAAAAGAATGAAAACCACATTCAAAAGCACTATCTTTTTCTTGATATGCATTATGTGGTGATAATATTAAATTAACTAATAACAATATTATTCCTAATACTGGTATTAATAATAAAAAAAAAGTTGTTGTTGTCATAAGATAATTAATTAATATATTAGAAAAAAAAAGGAATATTTATTTTTACTTATTTATTATTTTTAATTTTAGAAAACATATCTACTAAGTAGTTAGATTTACATCATAATATACATTATATTATATATTAATATAAAGCTTGTCTTCATTTTTATATGAAAAATTACACAGAAGAAATATGTTATAGTCAAAATAACTAAACATTAAATATATGTAATTATTTAAGCTACATATAATAACAAGAAAGCCATCATTAAAGCAAACAAACCTGTTGCTTCAGCAAAGGCAAAACCTAATATTGCATAAGAGAACAATTGTCCTCTTAAAGATGGATTTCTTGCAACACCTAGTATAAGTGCTCCAAATACAACACCTATTCCTACTCCTGCTCCTATTAAACCTGTAGTGGCTAAACCTGTACCTATTATTTTTGCGGCTTGTAACATATTATATAAATATCTATCTTTTTACAGAACAATGCAAACAAAAAAATTTTCTCTAAACACCTATAAATACCATACTTATCTTTATGGCTGAGAATATATATATAAATATATCTAATAATATATTTATTTATACCTATATTGTGGATAAATATATATAATATATATTTATTTATACCTATATTGTAGGATATATATATATATAATATTTATTAAAAAATTAGTCTTATTTATGTATAATTTTTCATTTTTTATCCTTCAATTAGAATCTTAATTAAGATTGTATAGGTAAACTAGCAAAAGCGTGAGGTTTAGGTGGACTAGTTAAACATCACTCTAATGAACTATTATTTCTAGTGAAATAAACTTGGAATGTATCACTGAATAACTGTGGAGTTAATCAAGGATATCTTGATACAGCTTTACCTTCTGTTAATTGTTTGTATATAATAGTTAAGAAATATCATGTAGCTACAACACTAACAATAGAACCTATACTACTTATTAAATTTCAACCATAGAAAGCATCAGGATAATCACTAATTCTTCTAGGCATACCTTGTAAACCTAAGAAGTGTTGTGGGAAGAATGTTAAATTTACACCTACAAATAAAATTCAGAAATGAACTTTAGCTGCAAATTGGTCGTAACTTAAACCTAATATTTTAGGTATTCAGAAGTATCAACCACTGAATAGTGCAAATACAGCACCCATAGATAATACATAGTGGAAGTGAGCAACAACATAGTAAGTATCATGGAATGCAACATCAAGTGAAGCATTAGCTAAAACAACTCCACTTAAACCACCTATAGTGAATAATACTACAAATCCTAAAGCAAATAGCATAGGAGGTGTTAAGTGTAAAGATCCACCATAACATGTAGCTAATCAACTGAATATTTTAATACCTGTAGGTACTGCAATAATTAAAGTAGCAGCTGTAAAGTAAGCTCTAGTATCAACGTCTAAACCAACTGTATACATGTGGTGACTTCAAACTATGAAACCTAATACACCAATAGATAACATAGCATAAACCATACCTAAATAACCGAATACATTTTTTCCAGATGCTGCTGATATAACTGTACTAATTATACCAAATCCTGGTATAATTAAAATATAAACTTCAGGGTGTCCGAAGAATCAGAATAAGTGTTGGAATAAAATAGGATCACCTCCACCAGCTACTTCAAAGAATGAAGTATTAAAGTTTCTATCAGTTAATATCATAGTAATACCACCCGCTAATACTGGTAATGATAATAATAATAATACAGCTGTAATAACTACAGCTCAACCAAATAAAGCTAATTTGTGTAAACGTATACCTGGACTTCTCATATTTAAAATTGTTGTTATGAAATTCATAGCACCTAACATACTACTTATACCACTCAAGTGTAAACCAAAAATAGCTAAATCAACACTTGGTCCACTGTGAGATTGTATACCTGATAATGGTGGGTATAATGTTCATCCTGTACCTGCTCCATTCTCTATTGTTGCTGAGAATATAAATAAGAATAAACTAGGTACTAATAATCAGAAACTTATATTATTTAATCTAGGGAATGCCATATCTGGACCACCTACTAATAATGGTAATAAGAAATTACCAAAACCACCTATTAAAGCTGGCATAACCATAAAGAAAATCATCATTATAGCATGAGCTGTTATTATACTATTATATAATTGGTTATCTGAAATGTATTGTACTCCTGGCCCTGAAAGCTCTAATCTTATTAATACTGAAAATGCTGTTCCTATTAACCCCGAAAACAATGAAAACATTAAATATAGAGTACCAATATCTTTAGCATTAGATGATAAAAATCATCTTTCTTGTCATTCAGTAGGTTGTTTAAATGTAAATACAGATCCTGTTTCCTCTTTTATATTAGCTATATCTTCTAAAGTAGCAGAAGATGTAAATTCTCTTCTTTGTATAACCTGATGATAAGATTGTGGAATTTCACTATAATATCCGGTGGACAAAAAATAGTAAAATTAATTCTTCATCTTGAATTAATATATACCTATATATATATATAATGTATATACATTATAATACGATTATATTATATTAATATAATTTTACTATATAAATATATTTATATATTTATTAATTTATTTGTAACAATTGGCTGTAAAATATTAACTATATACTATATTATATTTATTAATATCAAAAATATGAATTTATTATATATGATTAACAATTTAACTATGTTAAATTGTTAATTAGGGAGGATACCTAGACTCGAACTAGGATATACTATGCCACATACAGCCGTTCTACCATTGAACTATACCCACCTATAACTTAAAATTATAATTATTATTTTTAGTTATTTTTTTATAAAATTTTTAAATATTTGATACAATAAATATTTAAATATACCACGTATTTTATTTAACACCTTATAAAACTATACCTTTAACATTTTATTAATAAAAATATATGAAATTTTAAAAATAATAAATTTTTAACTTTTCGATATATGTATTATCATCATCCTTTTAATATTGTTTTGGCTACCTGTTTAAGGTATCAACCATCCCATTTAGTAGTATGATTAAATACACGCTCTATATATTTTGCATGTATTTTTTCTGAAATATTAAGATAAGTTCTTAATTCTGAAGAATTCATACTTTGAATAAAATCTCTCCATTTATGAAGGATATTAATATTATATTTTTGGGCAATAACGCTTATTTGTTCTGGAGTTAGATAATTATAATCATATTTTTTATATAGTAATTTATGATAACGATGAGCATGCAATCTACATAGTTTATCTAAATCCAAATTTAAATTTGGATTTTCTAGTCTTGCTTTATTTAACTCTCTAACTGTATCTTTATACATTTTTTGTATCTAAAAGATTATTTCTAGGTATTGCAGGTTCTTGCCCCTGACAATATATATCTCTAACTCCTCGTATATAAGTATTATAATTTTTATTATTATTTTTATTTGCAGTATACGGTTTTTTATATGGTGAATATTTAGAAACATAATCTCTATTATTCTGTCATCTACGTCTACGCCTAGATAATTTTCTCTCCTCATCTTCACCATCATTATCACTATCACTAGAAGTATAATTACCTCCATCACTAGAAGAGCTACAGTCTATATTGTCACCTGAATCATATAATTCTACTTGTGATTCATTAAAATTAACTAATATTTTATCTCGTATAGATAGATAAACTATAGTTAATAATAACAAAGATAATAACATAAAATATGCAAATAATAATAATAAAATATTTTTATATAATAATATATCCATATCAAAATAAAGATTGTTTATATTATACACGTAGGATATATCAATTTTTATTGTTGACAAAATACCTAAATTGTTATAAAGATTGTTTAAAAAAAAGTGCATCTTTATATATATATTAAAATCTTGATTCATTTCCTTTTATATAATCTATAATAAAATGTTTATTCCGAGAGGAAGAATCGAACTCCCGCTCATAATTCATGAAATTATTACAGCCGAGAGGAAGAATTGAACTTCCACTCATAATTCATGAAATTATTGTTCTACCATTGAACTATCACGGCTTACAATATATAAATATATACTAGCTAGATGTAGTAATATAATAAGTATATACATCCTATAAATACATATATATAACTACATTATAGTTTATTTTATGTTGGGGCGACTCGAACACCCAATAGTAAATACCAAAAATTTATGACTTACCGATTAGTCGACAACATAAAAAATATAAATATGGGTAACAAGACTTGAACTTGTAAAGTAAAAAACTATTCCGTCCTAAGCGGAACCTGGTTACCAATTTCAGCATACCCATGTAACTATATTTTGCTCGAGATAAGACTTGAACTTACAACCTAATCAGCTTCAATGATTCGCTCTACCAATTGAGCTTCTCAAGCTAATAACACATTTTATTATTATTATTAACTAATAGTTACAAAAAAGAAATAATAATTTTATTATTATTAAATAATAATATTATTGGAGTTATCAGGACTCGATCCTGAAATAACGATATGCAAAATCGCCGTTTTACCAGTTAAACTATAACCCCTAATATACCCGAGAAACGAGTCGAACGTTTACGGCTTGCGCCACTTAAGCTTAAATTAAGACTGTCTACCAATTCCAGCACTCGGATTATATAAGACTAAAATGACTTGAACATTTACTCAAACCATCATGAGTGGTTCGCTTTACCGATTAAGCTATAGTCTTTGGTTGCGGACTTAGGGGTTGCACCTAAATTTTATGGGCATGAGCCATATATGTTACTATTACATTAACCCGCATTTAAGAGATAGGTGACTTGAACACCTGACCTTTCGCGTGTAAAGCGACAGCTCTACCAACTGAGCTAATCTCTTTCAACCCAAGGGAGATTTGAACTCCCGCACTAACAGTGAAAATGTTATGTCTTAACCATACTTGACCATTGGGTCTTTATTATAATAATAAATATATCTACACCTATATTGTATATTATATAGAAAAAAATTTCTATTTATATCTATATTGTATATAATACATAATACCTATATTGTATTATACTTATATAATTATTTGATAATTATTTATATGTATATATATATATTATACCTATATTGTAAGATATACAATTTATATAAATTATATTTATATAGAGTAGTATATATTGTATTAGCCTAATGCAAGTATCGCACTCACTTCTACCGATTACAAAACGGTTGCATTACTTTTATGCTAAAAAGGCGTTATTAAATTAAAATGATATGAAAAAATAACTAGTATATTAATAATAATTAGTACTTTATGTCTAAAAATGTTTTCATTCTTACAACTAAAGCCTATCAATTGTTAAAACAATTAAAATCGTAGTGTTCTACTACGTATAAAAGTATCATAAAGTTTGCTTCGCGTTTAGATGCTTTCAACACTTATCTTAAACTGATGTAGCTTTCCTGCCATGCCTATGAGATCCAATACTTAAGTATAAGCATTTAGTTATATTACAATGTAATATAAATCATAAACAACAGGTAAACCAGAGATCAATATACCCAACTCCTTTCGTACGAAGGGGCTATCTTTAATCTACTTTAAGTTCCTCTAGAAGATAGAAACCATACTGTCTCACGACGTATTAAACCCAGCTCATGTAGCTCTTTAATCGACGAACAGTCGAACCCTTCATGATTTCTGCATGCATGAGGATGAGCTAAGCCGACATCGAGGTGCCAAACCGCGCACTCAATTTGTACTCTCTTGCGCAAATTAGCCTGTTCAATTTATGTTATCATAAAAGATTATTCTTTTATTTCCATTTTTCTCAAAACGGTTCAGACTATTTCATCATCTTTATTAATTAATTTTTGGGATGGAGAATTGATATATAAATATTTTTTATTATTAAGTACCACTTACTCAACCTTTAACTCCAAAAGCTCCAACACGTGAAGTAGAGTTTATTACAGTCCGCTGTAAATTAGCTTTAAAATTACCTCTTAAAACTGGTGTTGAATAACCTTTAATAGAAGAATAAGCATTTTCTAAATTTCCTTTATATTTAGTTCTACGTTGAGATCTTGAAGCAGAAAAACGTCTAGTTAATCTACCTGCAGCTTCTAATCTTACACCTGATACTCTTTTATATTTTATATTATTTAATACAATTTTTTTCAGATGTTTTATATTTGTTTTATCTTGCTGCACTAAATCATTAGTCTTTAAATTATTAACACTAAATAATTTCTTTGATTTTTCAACTAGTTTAATATTTTTTATTTTTGCTTTTCTTATTAAAACTTTAAGGTATTTTAACACATTTCTTTTTTCTTTAATTTTAATTCTAATGGTTGTGTGTAAATACTACTATTAAAATAAAAATATTTTAAATTTATTATATTAAATTCAACATTTTTATTATAAATCTTTCTTATTAAATCTATTAAACCTTGTAAATATGAATTTTCAAATTTAGCTTTATTAATATAAATTATTTGTTTATAATACACATAATATATTAAATTTTTAAAGCTTTTTTTATAAATCTATTATAATAAATATTTTGTGCTGAGTATATATTTGAATTATATTTTGGTAATACATTTGCTAATATAGTACTTTTTTCTTTTTGTTGATTTAATATATTTAAACCTACATTTTTTATTAATTTTAATTTTCTTATAAATCTAGCGTTTGAAAATAATATTGTGTATCTTTTTTTTAGTTTTGATAAATAATTAAGTTTTTGTTTATTATATACATATAATGTTATATTAACTTTATCATTAGTATGTTTAAATTCACCATCACCAATAAATATTCTATTAGTTGATATTTTTCTGTATCTACGACGTAATCTATCTTTTCTTAATAAAGATTCTAATTCTAAATGATATGAATTAAAATATCCTTTAATTAATTTCATAACAAATCTACTTTTAATAGGTATCAAACTTATAGCATTTTTATTATAAGTATATACACTACTTTTTCAATTTCTTACTGTAGGAACTAAATCTTTATTATATTTAGTTACGTTAGAATTATTTAATGATTTTTTTTTATATGTATTATTTAATTTTGATTTTATAATATTTAACATATTTTTTTGTATATTAAAATATTAATACAATTAATTAATTAATTATATAATATTAAAGCTTGATTAACAAGTCTATTACATTATTATTTTTATAATAATTATTATACTAATAAATAATAATAAAGGATTAAGCCTTTATATTTAATTAATAAAGATGTTGGGCATTAAAAAAGGATTATTGTTAGCTATACTCACCTTTTAGTCGTTGAACGTCCTTATTTAAATTTATCTTTAAGATAAATATCTGCTTAAAATAAGTTTCGCTTCAAATACACATAATAATATAAGTTGTCTTTGAAATTTACCCAATATATTACCAATATTTTATAATATTGGAGGACTCACAGTTATAAATCCCTAGCGTAACTTTTTCTATAATCCAAGACCTTTCCTTAATGCATCTTGTGATCATATGCCCCGCTTACGCGACTGATAGACTTGTAGGTCAAACAGTAAAGCAAGATTAAGCCATTAAACTTTTAAAGTATAAATAAATATCATATTAATATTGACAAATACAATATTAATATAACAAAAAACTTTTAAATATTAAAGTTTAAAATACATCTATTCACCATATAGTTAAAATCTTACTTAAAATAAAAATAAATATAGAATTTAATCGAATAGTAACTGTATAAATATAAAAATAAATATAACAAATTAAAATATTTGTATATAAATATACAAATTTACAATATGAACTTTGGATATACCCAGGTACTTTTTGTGGGATCTGTGCCCCGCATAAACTGCCTCCCAATCATAAAGAGAATATAATAGGATACGAATAAAGGTGTTTCATTGTTATCTTACAACTACCTTATACACTATAAATCATCCTAAATTTGCACTCTTATAATTGGTAACAGTAAAGCTGCATAGGGTCTTCTCGTCTATCTAGAGGTAAACAGTATCTGCACTGCTATTCCAATTTCACTGAGACAATCATCGAGACAGCTGTTGTATCGTTAAGTCATTCATGCAGGACCGCATTTAACGGCCAAGGTATTTCGCTACCTTAGGACCCTCATAGGTAAGGCCGCCATTAATCGGGGTATCCTTCAAAACCTCAGTTAATAACCAAGGTAAATCTGTTACCCAGCCGACATTGGGCAGACATCACACTCAATACTTTGATTTTTTATCTTTGCAGAGTGCTGTGTTTTTATTAAACAGTCGTACAACATTATTTTATGATTCCTCTTATTATTAGTATGATATACTATTAATATATCATATTTAATAATAATGGCCCTCCTTATTCCGAAGGTACAGAGTCAATTTGCCGAGTTCCTTAATGATTGTTCACTCAAACGCCTTTGTATTCTCTACTTGCTTACTTGGGTTAGATTCTAGGTACGGTGTAATATGTTTCTGATTATATATTTTTAATATATAAACTTTGTAAAAAGTTTTCCAGAACCTTTATTACTTAATAAAGGTTTTACTTTTTACTCTATTTACAAGAGTATATTATATATCATCAAAATTATCCTTTGATTAATATTCTTAGACACCGGTTTTATATAGAAGCCATAAGCTTAAGGCGAGGCTAAAAGCCTTTTTCGTTACTCATGTCAGCATTATCTCTTGGAAATTATTTAGATAGTTTTAGCAACAACAAGTATATATTACTTAATGAGTTAAAAATACTAAAACTAAAGATAAAAGAACTATCTATGTTAACCCTCATAAATTACAAAAGACTTTTCATAAAGTACCCCTCATATTAGTACACTTACTAATACTTAAGTACTCCCTACTAATCCTCTTTATAATACACAAATACTAATATAATATAATAATATTTGAATATTATACTTTTATCCCTTAATTTATATCTCTAAGAAATATAAATATAAACTTTTTTATCCAATGTTCCGCTACCCCACATATTATGTGTACAAGGTTTCGGTATATTATTTTAGATCCGTTAAATTTTCGGTATTTTCTCCTAAATATTTAATCAGTGCTCTGTTACGAGATCTTCAAAAAATGGCAGCTTCTAAGCCTATTTCCTGATTGTTTTAAAAGAAAACATCCTTTATTTCACTTAACAATAATTTTGGAACCTTAACTCTTGTTCTGGGCTGTTTCCCTTTAGACATACAACCTTATCGCACTATGTCTGATTATTTAACATTCATCTTTGCCCTTCCGAGTGCAAATACTCTCCGGTAAAGTCACTACAACCCCCCGATGTTGACAAATACCTATGGTATTGTCCGAGATCACAGTTCTGTACCTGCTAAGATGTTAATTAAATTACCTACTTACATAGGTTTCGCGGAAAACCAGCTATACTAGTCAGTTTTGTCTTTCACTAACTTACCACAATTCATCGGATATCTTTACAACGATAACCCGTTCGGGCTTTTACAACCCTGATCATGGTAAGATCACTAGCCTTCGGGTCTAATCCTAGATACTTATTCATTTTTTCATAATTGGTTTATCTAAGCAAACAATAAATTTTATTTATTATATGCTTGCATCTAAAATTAACTTGCTGACCCATTATGCAAAAGGTACGCTCTTATTTTTTATTTAAAATTTCACTCGAGCTGCTTATAAAACTACTATTTCAGTTTTTTCCCTCACGGTACTTTTCGCTATCGCTTATATATTTTTATTTAGCCTTAGAGGAAGGTTCCCCTATATTCAAACAGATTTTTTCCATTTTAATTTTTTTTATAGGCTTTTGTTATTTAGAAGACACCAAATAACAATCTCGTTTGATTTCTTTTCCTAAAGTTACTAAGATATTTCAATTCACTTTGTCTAATTATAAGATTTCTCTTTGATACCTACAACTACATACTAGGTCATCTTGAAATATATAGCTTACCATCCGTAATAGTTTCTTTTTATACTTGCCTTGATTTCTCAAGATGTATATGATACATATCACCTATATTGTGGAATATATTTTTATATTATATATATAGATATATATAATATATATCAGGTTATTATGATTCGAACATAAACAATCTCCAACCCAAATGAAGCGACCAACCACCGGACACTAACCTGTAATTTTTATATAATTAAATTTTTAATTTTCCTTTTTTTAAAAGTATCAGAGAGTATATGATTCGAACATATGAAAGTTTTTATCCTTAGCTAGACTCAAGCTAGCCGCCTTAAACCACTCAGCCAACTCTCTTTTTTTGATTCTTCAGTGACTCGAACACTGAACATATCCTTATCAAGAATACACTTTACCGGTTAAGTTAAAGAACCAATTAATAAAATAAATATTATATTCAAGAGCACTTAGATTTGAACTAAGAAATATAAGGTTGAAGCTTACAGTTTTGCCTATTAAACTATGCTCTTCGGAAAAGAGATGAATCGAACATCTAAGTGTTAAAACACAATATTTAGCAAATATCTTACCCTACCAATAGCAACTTTTCCTTTAGATTCTGCATATATATATATATATATATAATACATTTTAACTTAAATACGAGTTAGGCCGGCCACGATCCGGCATCTATTTTCTCGACAAGAAAACCCTTTACCAATTAAGTTACTAACCCTAAATATTTGTATACGGCTAGTCGAATTCGAATCGACACACTTTACTTGGAAGGTAAACAGTCTACCATTAACTTATAGCCATAAAATAAAAACTAAACTAATTATGACTAGCTGAATTCGAATCAGCACATCTTATATGGTAAATAAGCAGTCTACCATTAACTTATAGTCATTAATATATCTAATACGATACTTATTTTTTTTTATTAAGACTTATGGGATTTGAACCCATATTATAATGATTAAAAGTCACATGTTTTACCATTAAACTAAAGTCTCTTACCTCTTTATATGGGACATTTATAATATTATATATTTCTAATAACCTCAGTAGTATACAGATATATATAAAAATAGTCAAACTACATCTACAAAATGTCAGTATAGTATACCAGATTCGTAACCTAAGTGATGGTGATCTGTTAAATGGTATGCTGCCATACGTCATAATCCTACAGCTAAGAATGCTGTTCCTATTATAACGTGTAAACCGTGGAAACCTGTTCCAAAATAGAAACATGATCCATATACACTATCAGAAATTGTGAAAGAAGATACTGAGTACTCTACACCTTGGAATATAGTAAATATTATTGCTAATATTATTGTAACTACTGTACCATATAAAGCTCCTTTTCTATTTCCTTGTATTAATGAATGGTGAGCATATGTAATTGTTACACCAGATGATAATAATAATATAGTATTTAATAATGGTAATTCAAAAGGATTTACTGCTTGTATACCTAATGGTGGTCATTGTGCACCTAATTCTACACTAGGTGATATAGCACTATGGAAAAATGCTCAGAATATAGCTAAGAAAAAACAAACTTCAGATATAATAAATAAACCTACTCCTAAATTTAGTCCTTTTTGTACTGCATTTGTATGATTACCTATATATGTACCTTCTGAAATAACATCTCTAAATCATAATCCCATAACATACATTACGTTAAATACAGCTACAGGTACTAAATACTCAAATCCTTGGAATCCGTGCATAAATAAAACTATGGCTGTTGTTAATATAAACAATGAAATACTAGTAAATAAAGGTCAAGGTGAAGGTGAAACTAAATGGAAAGGATGATTTTGAAAATTACTTTTTGATGTATAAATCATATTTTTAATTTAATAAAAATGCTCAAATTATTAATATCTTACTATTTTTGTTTTATAGTTATTACTATAGCTCCTACCATACCTAGCAATAATATAATTGAACTTATTATTAATCATATTGAATAACTTGTATACATTATATTACCTATACTAGCTATATGTGTAGGTTCTATTAATGAACTATCTCATCCATTACTACTAACATAACTTATTTGTTGCTTTAAATCTGCTAAATTTAAAATTTGATTATCTAATTGCACATTATATACTTCTGAAAATGAATTTGATGAAGAAGATATAATAGTATTATCTGTTAAATTTGAAGGTATTACTTGTCCTATTATATAATAGAATAATAAAACTGTTAATATAGCTAAAGGTATATCATTATTAGTCTCATTTAAAAGTTCAGAAATTCTAATGTTAATTAACATTAAGATGAAAAGAAATAATATAGATACTGCACCTACATATACTAAAATATAAGCTAAACCCATAAAACTATATCCTATTAATATTAATAAACCAGCTATATTTACAAATAAACCTATTAAAAATAATACTGATACTACAGGATTTCTACTTATTATAGTAAGTACACCTAATAATATCGAAACTAGATAAATAATATCTACTAATTCTATTCTAAATCCATTTGTAATATAATCATTTAATAAAAAAATATTATTCATAAAAAAAAATTAAATCTATCAATGTATTTCACAAAAAATATCAAGATGGGATTAGAATAATTATCTAATTAGGAAGAAAAGGAATCGAACCTTCGATGGCCTATAGCCATTGAGTTTACAGCTCAACCCGTAAACCAACAAACGGACCCTTCCTTATATAAACTTATCTTTTTTCTGGATTCGAACCAGTTGGAAATAATTCCAATTTACCTTTTAAAGATTATATATCATAATGATAATATTATGATATATGTATAAATTTTTTTTAATGTTTATACTCCCCGTGCAATTTCCATTACACGAACCTTATTTCGACTTAACACCAATCAAAGTTTTGCATACGAAAACTTTCCTACATATTTATACACCTAATTATATATAATTTTATATAGAAAAAATCAAACTTACTGCATCTTCTTTTTTCAGCGCCTGACGAGTGGTTAGTACCTAACTGAGAAAAAATTCACCGTGACGATGGTGATTCACGATTACTAGTAATTCCTTTTTCATGTAGTCGAGTTACAGACTACAATCCATAATATTTCCTTTTTTGAGGATTAGCTCCATTTCACAATATCGCATCCCTTTGTAAAGGCGTATGTGGCACGTCTATAGCCCACAGCATTTAGGCCATAATGACTTGTCTTAATCCCTATTATCTAATCCAATGTAGTAGTGAACCACTCTATATAAATAAATAAAGTGAGGGTTTTCGTTAATTAAAGGAGTTAACCAAATCTCACGACATTAACTAAAGACAGCCATGCAGCGCTTGTTACAATTTACTAAATAGTTATACAAGCTGTGGTAAGGTTTTTCGCGGATCATCGAATTAAATAACATACTTCACTACTGATTTCAGAAACGGTCTAATGATTTCAGTTTATATGTTGCCATAGTACTCTTGAGGTGGAATGCTTACACTTTCGTTTATACATTAAATCTTCTCTAATGTATGACATTCATCATTGTCTGCTTGGACTATTAGGGTATCTAATCCTGTTTGCTACCCAAGCCTTCGTCTCTCAACGTCAGTTATTACATAGAAGGACGCCTTCGCCGTTGACAGTCCTCCTGGTATCAAAAAATTTTATCTCTACTCCAGAAATTCTTCCTTCTCATATATAACTCTAGTAAAAAAGTACTCTTTTAGAGTTTAATTTACCGTCTACATACCCTTTAAACCCAATAAAGATAACTAACACTAGCCTTCTACGTATTACCGCGACTGCTGGCACGTAGTTTGGTCAAGACTTATAAATAGATTATGTCATTATCTTTAATCTATTTAGAATTTTATGCGATATAATCGCTACTGTATTTATACAAATACACTTACATTCTTCCAAGTTACTGGTTCAGCCTTTCGGCCATTGACCAATATTCCTCACTGCTGTACAAAAAAGCATTGGGTTTTTTCAGACCCAATGTGGTCGATCAACTTTCCAGTCACGACTACGGTTCTTGCTAGAAAAGTCATTACCTTTCCTACTACCCACCGAGATAAAAATTAACATCTTAAACCGGATTTTTATTACCTTTATTTATAAGGGATTTTTCCCTTGGTTTAAGGTAGCCAATTTATCATATACTCACCTGTACACCACTACTACTTAGTTTAATATAATATTATATTAAACCTAATTAGTCGTTCGATTAGCATGTGTCAAGTACTTGGACAGTGTTCAGTTAGAGCCATCATCAAACTCTCTATAATTTTTATTTTGGTATATAATACCTATATTGTATTATACATATTAATTATTTTTTACTTTTATAAAAAGGATATAAATAAGCCAGTTCCTGTTAGAAATTACAATAATTCTAAATAAAAACTAAACATAAGATTAGTGTTCGAAATTATTTTTAAAATAAAACAAAATAATTATTAGTTTCTGTTTAAATCCTTATATCACTATAAAGTTCATATGCTATATGAACATATATGCATATTTAGTATTGGACTTTCCTATTTACATATAATTTTTATATCACTTTTTATAATACAATTATGCATGTATTGTAACATACAATTAATAATATAATTATTATATACATTGTTAATATTATTAGTACTAATAGATCGAAATTAGTATCAATGGAAATTATTTTATCCTAGTAATCAATATTTATTCTTGATTTTTATTTTTATTTTTATTAGTGTAAATCTAGTCCATCTTTTATGTAAGAACATGATAATACTACGAAAACTTGTGCTTGGATAAAAGCTATAGCTAACTCTAATCCTGAGAATGCTATAATAAATGCTAAAGGTATTAATCCTAATATAAAGAAGATTATACCACTAGTCATAATATTATAAGTAAATCCACTTAAGATACTTAAAAGCATGTGTCCACTTAAAATATTTGCGGCTAATCTTAAACCTAATGAAACATTTCTAGATAAGTATGATATGAATTCTATTAAAACTAATAAAGGTAATAAAGCTAAAGGACAACCTGAAGGTACAAATAATGAAAAGAATTTCAATCCATGTTTTTGGAAACCTAATATTGTTGCACCTAAAACAATAGTAAAACTAATTGAGAATGTTAAAATAAAATGTGATGTTGAAGCAAAACTATATGGTACTAAACCTATTAAATTATTCACTAATATAAACATGAATAATACATACATAAGAGGGAAGAACATTTGTCCTTTATTTGAGTTAATTTGATTTATTACTATACCATGTACTGTAGCATATATACTTTCTTGACTTATTGATCAGTTATTAGGTATAATTTTATTATTATTTGTTCCTAATAAGCTATATGTTAATATTATGAAAATACTTATTGATAAGTATAAACCTATATTAGTTAAAGATAGGTGTATGTTACCTAATAAGTTGGCATTTATAGAGAATAAATCTCTAATTTCAAATTGGTCCAGTGGACTTAATACAAAATCTAATTGACGCATAGAATTGTTTATTTGTTTATATATTTAAATATTAATTTATTATTATTTTCAATAATATTATAACTGAAATCATTATTATGATAAACAGAAAACTTTTATTTATTAATTTATTTTTTCTTTTTTTTTTATTATTTATTTATAATATGAAATATTATAATTTATTTATGTAAATACGTGAAATAAAAATACGTACAAATTTTGGTAATATGAATTTAGTAAATGTATATATTAACACTGTTAATATAACAAAAGCAAATACTACTTGATTTACAAAAAAGAATGGAACTAATTGTGGCATTTATTTTATTTAATTAAAATCTGGATTCATTTCCTTTTATATAATCTATATGAAAATGTTTAAGCCCTTAAGATGAATCGAACATCTATCAAAATATTAACAGTATTCCGCTCTACCATTGAGCTATAAAGGCTAAAAAATAAAAAAAAATAACTATTTTTTTATTTAAATTCTTACCCAAGAATCGAACTCGGATCTAAATATTAGAAGTATTCTGCTCTACCATTGAGCTAGTAAGAATATACATAATTAATTTTTATGTAATATTATATATATAATATATTTTTTAATTAATACTATAAATTAAAGAAGTTACTGAGTAATGTAAACCATCTAATATTGGTGCAGGATATATACCAAATAATACTGTTAATACTACAAATACTAATAACATAATAAACTCTCTTCTAGTAACATCACCTATATTTTCTACAAAATATACAGAGTATGAACCACCAAAAGCTATTCTATTATACATAAATATAGTATAAGCTGCAGATAATACTATAGAAGTACTAGCTAATATACCTAATATAGGCATTCTTTCAAATGCACCATATAATGACATAAATTCACCTATGAAATTTAATGTTAATGGTGTACCACTATTACCTAAACATAATATAAAGAATAATATAGAGAATATAGGCATAACTTGAGCCATACCTCTATAATATGTAATCAATCTTGTAGAAGATCTATCGTACAGAATACCTCCAGCACAAATAAATAATCCAGGTGATACAAACCCGTGAGCTAAACCTAAAACTATAGCTCCTTCAATACCTTGTACTGTATTACTAAATGCACCTATTAAATAAACAGCTGCGTGAGATACAGATGAATAAGCAATAAGCTCTTTAATATCTATTGTTCTTAAAGTACTAAAACTTGCGTATATTATTGTAATAACACCAATAACGTATATTATATATGTATAATTTAAAGAAGCTTTTGGTAATAAAGGTAACATTAATCTAAATATACCATATAAACTTAGTTTTAAAACTATACCAGCTAATATAATACTACCTGATAATGGTGATTCAACGTGAGCTTTTAATAATCAAGTATTTAAGAATATTACTGGTGTTTTTACAGCAAAAGCTATAAAAATACCATAAAATAAAAATAATTGTGTTATATAACTAAAATTTGCTTTAGATAAAGCATCAAAATCTGTAGTACCCATTATTGAAGACATCACTATTATTGATAATAACATAAATAATGAACCTAATAGAGTATATAAGAATAAATAAAAACTGGCTCTTACTTTATTACTTGATCCAAATAATCCTATTAATAAAAATAAAGGTGGCAATATACTCTCGAAAAAGATATAAAATAATAATATATCTAACACTAAAAATACTGCTAATAATAATGTTTCTAATAATAACATTATTATTACAAACGATAACACATTTTTTGATTGTATTGAATTTCAATTAGATAATATTGCTATAGGCATAATTATTGTTGTTAACAATATAAAGTATATAGATAAACCATCTACACCTAAATAAATATCAAAATAACTTATTTGATAGTGTTCTTCAATAAATTGAAATTGTTTACTACTAAAATCAAATAATATAAACATTATTAATGAAATAACTAAATTTATTACTGATGTAATTAAGGCTATAGATTTTATTTTTATATTGTTAATTAAAGATAAACCATAATTTGCCTCTATTGTTACAAAACTTATCCCTATTAAAGGTACTAATAATAATAATAAAGACATTGTAAATATTTCTTTTTTTTTACTTACTGTTTATTTAATATGTCTCACATATTTTTTTACACTTTATAGACGACATAAAGTTTTTTTATACTATTATATAGTACTTACTATATAGTTTATTATACTATAATAATATTTGTGTAGGTAAAGCATCTAAACCATATACTACACAAGGTAATAATACCACATATGCTATTATTAATGGTAATAACACAGTTCAACAAACTGACATTAATTGATCAAAACGTATTCTAGGGAAAGAAGCTCTAACTCATATGAATACAAACACTAAGAAAGTAGTTTTTACTGCTAAATTTAAAGGAGAAGATGAAATATTAACAAATATTTCTTCTAGTATAGAATTATCTACACCCAATAGAGTATTTAAAACATCTATTATTAAATTTACAGGTATAATACATAAGTATCCTCCTAAGAATAATATACTATTTAAAATACAAATTAATACAATACTTGCGTATTCAGCTAAGAAAAAGAATACAAAAATACTGGCAGAGTGTTCTGTCATAAATCCACTAACAAGTTCTGACTCTGCTTCAGCTAAATCAAAAGGAGCTCTATTAGTTTCTGCTATAGAACCTATAAAGAATATTATAAATAAAGGAAATAATGGTAATAAGAAATCCACTATTCTTTGTGATTCTACTATAGTAATCATATTTAAATTACCTGTTAATAATATAACTAATAAAATTACAGAGCTTAATATTAATTCATAACTAATTAATTGAGCAGTACTTCTTAATGACCCTAAAAATGCATATTTAGAATTAGCTGATCAACCTGCTAGTAATATACCATATGTAGCTAAAGAAGATACTGCTAACATATAAAGCATACCTAAACTATAATCTGATACAAATATACCTGAACCGTAAGGAACTACTAGATAACCTAATAAAGCAAAAATTAAAGTTATCATTGGTCCTAAGAAAAATAAAATAATATTAGCTTGTGTTGGTGCTACGTATTCTTTTAATAATAATTTTAAAGCATCAGCAAATGCCTGTAATAAACCATAATAACCTACAGCATTAGGTCCTAATCTTCTTTGCATACTAGCCATCGTTTTTCTTTCAGCTATAGTTACAAAAGCAACTGATAATAAAGCAGGCACTATTAATAATAATCCTTCCAAAATTGAAATTATACTTAACATTTTTAATTTTTATCTTTATTACTATATATAAAATATTTCATTTACATTTAACTTGCAGTTTTTTATAATTATCTTATATTTATTTAATATATTATAATTATATATATATTAAAATATACTTATATATAATAAATATACCTATGTAATACTTTATATAATAAATATATATAATATTTTTAGCATAATATAACTTTTTTTACCAGTTAAATAAAATTTTAGATTTTTCCTATAATTACTATAGAAAATATGTAATTTCATCTATATTGTATACTACCAAAATAGTATGTTAAATGCTATACTTAAATAATATATGTTTACTAAAAAAAAATTTTTTGTTATTTTTAGGAGTTCGGGGAACTCGAATCCCTTTATTTCGATTTGCAATCGAAACGCAGAACCCTCTGCTCAAACTCCTGTAAATTATATAAATAATATTAATATATATTAATATACTAGAAATTATTATAAAAAATTATATAAATTAATTATTTTTTAGTTGCTATTTCAACTAAACTATTTTCTATTATACTTAATACAGGTACTATTACAAAGAAATGTCCAAAGTATAAAACAGTTGAAATTTGTCCAAATTCTATAAATGGTGTTTCAACGTGTTTTGCACCTAATTGCATTAATACTAAGAAATTTGCCACGAAAACAAAGAAAGCTATTTTACTTAAAGGTCTGAATTGTACACCTCTTAATTTAGATAAATCTGTTATAGGCATAACCATTAAAGCTAATATAGCTGCAAACATAGCTATAACACCTAATAATTTATTAGGTATAGATCTTAATATTGCATAGAAAGGTAATAAGTATCATTCTGGTACAATAGCAGGTGGTGTTTGCATTGGGTTAGCCATTACATAATTTTCACTATCTCCTAATGCATTAGGCATAAAGAAAACAAATACTGCTAATACTATAAAGAATAAGAATATAGTTATTAAATCTTTAAACACAAAATATGGAGCAAAAGGTAATCTATCATAATTACCTGATATTCCTAATGGATTACCTGATCCAACTACATCGTGATATGCTATTAAGTGCATTACTACTAAAGCAGCTAATACAAAAGGTAATAAGAAATGTAATGCAAAGAATCTATTTAATGTTGCATTATTAACAGAGAAACCTCCTCAAATAAATTCAACAATATCTTGACCTATTCAAGGTATAGCACTCATAAGGTTAGTAATAACTGTAGCACCTCATAAACTCATTTGACCATATGGTAAAACATAACCTAAGAATGCTGTTGCCATCATTAAAACAACTATAACTGTACCTATAGCTCATGTTAATGTTCTTGGTGCTTTGTATGATCCATAATATAAACCTCTACCTATGTGTAGATACATTATGAAGAAGAATGCTGATGCTGTATTAGCGTGTAAATAACGTACTAATCAACCGTTATTAACATCTCTCATTATATGCTCTACTGAGTTAAATGCTTCTGATACACTAGGTGTATAATGCATAGCTAATGTAACACCTGTTACAATTTGGATAATTAAACATAAACCTAATAATGACCCAAAGTTTCATAAATAACTAATATTAGCTGGTGTTGGTGCATCTATTAAATATGAATTTAATATTCTTAATAAAGGATTACTTTTTAAAATTCTCATTTTTTTTTAATTTCATAACACTAATTTTTTTACATTTTTATATTACTTTAGATATATATATATATATATATAATTATCTATAAACTCATCTATATTTACCCCCAACCTTTCCACATAATATCTAAATATAATTAATTTATATTATTAACAATTTAGCTACATTATAATTAATTAATTAGGATACTTATAATCTAACTAAGATATATTATTTGTCTTTTGTATAAGTAATAACAAAATTACTTATACGTACATAAGCATATAATGATTCTGGTTTATCTTGATATTTATCTAATGCCCGTTTTCAATAATCATTCAAGGTATTATTATTTCTTTTAATTTCCAAATAATTATAAAAAGTTTGAGGCGTATGACTTTTGATATCATTTAGCACAAAAGGTATATCTTTATGATGTGATAAACCATATATATAACATAAATCCCATCATTTAAGTTCCAATCAAACATTTGACGATTTATTTGAAAGAATACTTCAATACAAGTATTCAAATCTTACTTCATCCATTACAACCTTTCTTATGTATTTTGATTGATCAAGTTTATAGTTCCTTAACGAACTAGTATTTAAAGTATTTTTAAAATTAATATATAAATCTTCTTTAGTTATTGTTTGATTTTGTAATTCAGGAATACTACTTCTAAACACACTATCATTTATAAATTTTTTATCTGCATATACTAAATCAAGATAACCTTTTTCATTATGAGGGAAATAAATTTCTCAACCTGGACGACCTGATAAATGTATAGTATTATATGAATAATTACATTCATCATATGAATGATCTCATTCATCATATGAATGATCTCATGTATCATATGAATGATATCATGCATTATCTAATGGATCATTTGTTATATCATATAACATATATTCATAATCTTCTCCAGGACTACAAGCAATTTTTAATAATGTTAAAAATACAGATGTAAAAATTATAAATGTAATACGTAGTACATTACATAGTTTATTTTTACTACCAAATATCCATTCGGCAATTCATAGTATAACACAGAATACTAATAAATAAATTGATATATTTGTTACATATTGAATTGTTATGAGTATTATATAACGATTATTATATATATTACTATGTATACCTTTAATAATTTCACTTAAAAAATTAATAATATTAGATAAATTAATAATAACATCATGAATAATTACACTAAAAAGGTCCGGGTTGAAATATCATTAGTCCTAATAAATTAGTCATATGTAATCATTCATTAGGCATAAACATAAATAAAAGAATTAGTAAAGTTAACATAGAAATAGTAAAAGATAAAGAACTAGATATAGAAAATTTATCATCAAAATAAATTTTCTTAACAATTTTATTGTTTTTCAATATAAGAGCTGGTATTCTTAAATCTTTTAAACTATTAAAGTATGTATATGAATGACCATCAAAGAACATAGTTTTAATTATTAATAAATAATAAACTGCACTAATTACACTAGTTAAAACCCCTATTAATGTTAAGAAAATATATCCTTCTTGTAAAGCAGCAGAAAATACCATCTGTTTTGCAAAGAATCCCATTAAAGGTGGAATACCTGCAAATGAAAATAAAGTAATAGCTAAACTTAAAGCTAATATACTATTAATATGAAAATAACCTTTAAGTTGACTTATAAGTTGTATAGGAGAATTATTTTTATCTATTAAGTTATTATGATTTATATTATTATCGTTGTAAGCATATAAACTATAACCTATGGCTATTAATATTATAAAGGCGTTTAAATTAGATAAGCTATATTGAATTAAATAGAAAATAAATGATTGTATAGATTCAACACTATTTATAGTTAAAG
The DNA here is from genome assembly GCF_028827525.1 of Penicillium daleae. Lineage (NCBI taxonomy): Eukaryota > Fungi > Ascomycota > Eurotiomycetes > Eurotiales > Aspergillaceae > Penicillium > Penicillium daleae. The sequence continues at coordinate 2,586 of NW_026623158.1, read as the reverse complement.
CTAATAACATGAAACCTAAATGAGATATTGTACTATAAGCAAATAATCTTTTTATTCTAAATTGAGTTAATCCTAATAGAGTTCCTATTATTAAAGATAATAATGAACTCAATAATAAACTTGTAGTTCAAGTATATTGAGTTGTAATATATATACTATTAGTACAATGAACTAAATGTAATAATAAAGTTAAAATAGATATTTTTGCTATTATAGCTACAAAAGTTGTAACTATAGTAGGTATACCATCATAAACATCAGGAGATCAGAAATGGAATGGTGCTGCTGATATTTTAAATAAAAAACCTATAGATATTAATAATAAGCAATAAGGTATATATGTAGTCATTTCTTGCTCATTTAATATACCAGCTAAATTATTTATAACATATAAACTATCTAAAGATGTTACACCTAAATTAGCATATATCAAAGCAATACCTAATAAAATAAAACAAGAAGATAATCCACCTAATAAGAAATAAGTTAAACCTGCTGAAGTTGCTGATTCTGAATTTCTATACATAGTACATAATAAATATAAACCATAACTTTGTAATTCTATAGATAAAAAAATAGATACTAAATCACTACTTGATATTAATAAAACACTACCTGTTATTATAAATAATAGCATTAATGTATATTCTATTATAGTATATTGTTCTCCTTTTTTTAATATTATATTTGATACAGCTGTATTTTTAACAAATTGTAATTTAGTAAATAATAAGTTGTTAAAACTCATGTAATCATTTGATATTAATTTTCTAGGATAAAATCCTGTCATATTCAATATTAATAAACTTACAATAAATATTAATATATGAAATGTTTGTGTTATAGAAGATGTATAAAATAAACCTCCAAATAACCCAATACCATTATCTAAATATGTTATAAATAAATTATTATAAGATAAAAAGATACAATAAAATAAAATAATTATTCCTACTCTTGAATAAAGAATAGCTGTATCACGTCTAAATGACAAAGCATTAGATAATAATAAACAGAATATTGAAGATAAAAGCATATTCAATAAGAAGATAAATTTAAATTAAACAAATAAATAATATTATTATAATATTATTTAATATATGATAAGTTTTTATTTAATAATACAAATAATGCAAATATTACTAATATTAATAAATTATTATCATTATAAGAGAAGTATAACAATGTTATATAGAATATTAATCCTATTAATATATACAATGCATAACTAGTTATAGTACCTGTACTTAATTTTCCTAAATTATTACTTAAAGATAATAATCCTTTTTCTAAACCATATGGACCTAATAATTCTACAGAACCTTTATCAAGACTCTTAGTTGTTTGACCACCTAATTTTAATACTCCTTCAACTATGTATTTATTATAGAATAATTCTATATAGAATCTTTGGTTGAAGAAACTAAATATATTATAACCTAATTTTGAATATTTAAAGTTTATAAGTAATTTAGGTAAGAATTCAGATAATAATACTGATATTATACTTAATGAAACTGTAAATACAAAAGGTAATAATTTGAATAATGTTGGTACTGCGAATTCAGTATCTAACATAATTTCATGATTAGGGTGAATAAATAAACTATTATCTACAAAAAAACCTGTACCTAAACCTATAAAAATATCTTTAGTAATATAACCAAAGAATATAGAGAAAATAGATAAGATTATTAATGGTATAGTTAAGAATAAATCACCTTCATGTGCAATTTTGTAACTAGATAATGGACCATTAGGATTAGCTAAGAATGTTAAATATAAGACTTTAGCTGAATATAATGTTGTAAACATTGCACCTATAGTAGCTACAAAGTAAACTATAGTACCTGATAAATAGAATTGACCATAAGAAGATTCAAGAATAAAATCTTTAGAATAGAATCCTGTCATGAAAGGTACAGCTACTAAACTTAATGAAGCTATTAACATAACTGAATATGTTAATGGTAAGAATTCTCTTAAACCTCCGTATTTTCTAAAATCTTGATTATCAGCTACAGCATGTATTACTGAACCAGCACCTAAGAATAATAATGCTTTATAGAAAGCGTGATTTACTAAGTGGAATAATGCTAAGTTATAACTTGATAAACCTATAGCTATAACCATCATACCTAATTGACTCATAGTAGAATAAGCAATAACTTTTTTAATATCTTGTTGGAATAATCCTATTAAAGAACTAAATACTGTTGTTATAGCACCTAATCATAAACATAATACTAACACAGTTGAACTATATTCTATTAATGGAGATGATCTCATTAATAAATAAACTCCAGCTGTAACCATAGTAGCTGCGTGAATTAACGCAGATACTGGTGTAGGACCTTCCATAGCTTGAGGTAATCAAATATGTAAACCTACTTGTGAACTTTTAGCTGTAGCACCTATTAATAGACAAATACCTATTAAAGTTATAATATTTTCATTATAGTAAGGAGTTAATGCAAATACTGTACTATAATCTATATTACCAAAAGATCATAAAATAGCAAACATACCTACAGTTAATAAACAATCACCTACTCTATTTGTTAATAAAGCTGATAAAGAACTTTG
>NW_026623159.1:37500-40687 GCF_028827525.1 Penicillium daleae | reverse complement strand
ACTCGGTAATGATCCTTCCGCAGGTTCACCTACGGAAACCTTGTTACGACTTTTACTTCCTCTAAATGACCGAGTTTGACCAACTTTCCGGCTCTGGGGGTCGTTGCCAACCCTCCTGAGCCAGTCCGAAGGCCTCACTGAGCCATTCAATCGGTAGTAGCGACGGGCGGTGTGTACAAAGGGCAGGGACGTAATCGGCACGAGCTGATGACTCGTGCCTACTAGGCATTCCTCGTTGAAGAGCAATAATTGCAATGCTCTATCCCCAGCACGACAGGGTTTAACAAGATTACCCAGACCTCTCGGCCAAGGTGATGTACTCGCTGGCCCTGTCAGTGTAGCGCGCGTGCGGCCCAGAACATCTAAGGGCATCACAGACCTGTTATTGCCGCGCACTTCCATCGGCTTGAGCCGATAGTCCCCTTAAGAAGCCAGCGGCCCGCAAATGCGGACCGGGCTATTTAAGGGCCGAGGTCTCGTTCGTTATCGCAATTAAGCAGACAAATCACTCCACCAACTAAGAACGGCCATGCACCACCATCCAAAAGATCAAGAAAGAGCTCTCAATCTGTCAATCCTTATTTTGTCTGGACCTGGTGAGTTTCCCCGTGTTGAGTCAAATTAAGCCGCAGGCTCCACGCCTTGTGGTGCCCTTCCGTCAATTTCTTTAAGTTTCAGCCTTGCGACCATACTCCCCCCAGAACCCAAAAACTTTGATTTCTCGTAAGGTGCCGAACGGGTCATCATAGAATCCCGTCCGATCCCTAGTCGGCATAGTTTATGGTTAAGACTACGACGGTATCTGATCGTCTTCGATCCCCTAACTTTCGTTCCCTGATTAATGAAAACATCCTTGGCGAATGCTTTCGCAGTAGTTAGTCTTCAGCAAATCCAAGAATTTCACCTCTGACAGCTGAATACTGACGCCCCCGACTATCCCTATTAATCATTACGGCGGTCCTAGAAACCAACAAAATAGAACCGCACGTCCTATTCTATTATTCCATGCTAATGTATTCGAGCAAAGGCCTGCTTTGAACACTCTAATTTTTTCACAGTAAAAGTCCTGGTTCCCCCCACAGCCAGTGAAGGCCATGAGGTTCCCCAGAAGGAAAGGTCCAGCCGGACCAGTACTCGCGGTGAGGCGGACCGGCCAGCCAGACCCAAGGTTCAACTACGAGCTTTTTAACTGCAACAACTTTAATATACGCTATTGGAGCTGGAATTACCGCGGCTGCTGGCACCAGACTTGCCCTCCAATTGTTCCTCGTTAAGGGATTTAAATTGTTCTCATTCCAATTACGAGACCCAAAAGAGCCCCGTATCAGTATTTATTGTCACTACCTCCCCGTATCGGGATTGGGTAATTTGCGCGCCTGCTGCCTTCCTTGGATGTGGTAGCCGTTTCTCAGGCTCCCTCTCCGGAATCGAACCCTAATTCCCCGTTACCCGTTGCCACCATGGTAGGCCACTATCCTACCATCGAAAGTTGATAGGGCAGAAATTTGAATGAACCATCGCCGGCGCAAGGCCATGCGATTCGTTAAGTTATTATGATTCACCAAGGAGCCCCGAAGGGCGTTGGTTTTTTATCTAATAAATACACCCCTTCCTGAAGTCGGGGTTTTTAGCATGTATTAGCTCTAGAATTACCACAGGTATCCATGTAGTAAGGTACTATCAAATAAACGATAACTGATTTAATGAGCCATTCGCAGTTTCACAGTATAAAGTGCTTATACTTAGACATGCATGGCTTAATCTTTGAGACAAGCATATGACTACTGGCAGAATCAACCAGATAACTTCACTGGCGGGCGATCCCCCGGGGCCGGCCGGGCGATGCCGGCGCGACTCGGGGGGGGGGCCCACGCCCCCGGAGGGGCAGAGTTTAGTTAAACGGAAGGGGCGCACGGGGCGCCCGACCGGCGCGACCCCGCCCGGCGTACCGGGAGGGCGCGAGCGGCCATCAAATTGCCCCCTCTAGGCTCCTCAGCGCCGGTCCGCACGCAGAGGATTCCGCCCACCGCCCGGACGGGCAGGGACGGGCTGCGGCATACGGCCCTCGGAAGGGGGGCCCGACCCCCGCGTGACCGCCGGCGAACGGCGTATGGCGCAGGGCGGCTTCCCCCGGGATACTACCAAAGGACGGGTCTGCTGGCCAGCGGCCAAGAGTCCACAGGCTTCGGCATTGCCGGGGATCCAGGGATCCCAGGGCTTCAGAGGCCACGGTGCCCCCCGGAAGGGACGGTACGTGGCGTGAACCCACCCCCGGTGCTGAGGAAAAAGACCCAGCACCCGGCGAGGTTGACGGCAGAGTATGGAAGAATGTGTGAGGAGAGGCGGGCGGAACCACCTCTTCTTACACATACTCTCCGACCCCATTTGGGTGGGGAAATGCCCAGCAAGCCTTAAAGTGTACAAAAAGTTTTCCTGGGGCACTCCTTAACTATGTAAGTGGTCCGTGCACGGGTTTTTTCCCATACAAAGTGGGCCACCTTTTTGGGCCGGAAACGCCATTTAGGGGACTTGGTGGAAATTCGGCCGATTTCACGTGACCACCCACCCAACCCATCCGCCACGCCCGCCACGCCCGCCACGGCGTCGTGCGCGCGTCCGCCGCGCGCTGGCTGGCACGCATGCGATGGCCTGCCACTGTCAGAAAACGCCCGGGGGCAGAGGGCTGGCGGGGGCCCCGGGAGGGGGGTCGAGAGTTTGGGCCCACCGCCAACTGGCCAGTTTGGGTATGTCGAAAAATTTGGGTATGTCGAAAGATTTGGGTGTGTCGAAAGATTTGGGTGTGTCGAAAAATTCGGGTGTGTCGAAAAATGGCCCCCGCGCCCCCCAGCGCCCCCCCGTCCTGGCACCTTCTCCCCCTCCTGGGGCGCCCCCGGCCCGGCCTGTAGGCGTCTGAGGCCCGGTCAGGACCCTTCGGGGTCGATATATATCTTCGGTGGGGAGGGTGGTGGTGAGGACCCCAGGCATCCCCCCCCTCTCTCCCAGGATATATATCCGTCCCCATGGTCGGCCCCCGCTATATCTCGACCCTGCCGCCGCCCTGTGGCCCTGTCTGCCCCTCCCCGGCCACTGGCCAACGCCCGTGATACGGACCGGGCGCCCGGGCACGCCGCGGCCCGGGGGGCGGCTTCCCCGTCTCGGGGCTCGCACCAACTGGTCAGTTTAGGGT